>NC_053452.1:10381496-10408996 GCF_015227805.2 Hirundo rustica | reverse complement strand
GTATGCCTCTAAAAGGTGCATTCTCCACTGTGGTGTCCCTTAAAAGTATCAATCATCTGCCAATTCTTGGGCATCTCAGAGTTCAGCATTTTTCAAACCAGACCACTCCATCCAAGTATGGATTTTCCAGCTAAATTTTAGGCATTGCAGTTTGAAAGGGAGCTGGACTGCATTTAACTAGCTGGAAGCACATCTAACTGGGAACATGTTGTCTGTTCAACCACAGAAGTTGCAAAACAAAAGGAAGCCAAGAATCTGAGAAACAGTAACATAAATAATTTTCAACTACAGCCATACAACTGCTGTTGAATTACAATTTTCTTGAAAAAAAAAAAGGTAGATCAAGAGATGCAAAATAAGAATTCAGCTAAAAGTAAGGCAGAATCCATGAGAGGCAAACACCACATTCCCATTTGTGCACGAACCACACAATAGAGGGGAAGGAGACCCTTCACATACTCTTACTTATTGGAAAGCTTTTGTATGTGACTGAGGAGCAGAATATAATTATATATAATTAAGCATAACTAGTATCCTAGCTTTTAAGTACAACTATATACTAGTAATATCACAAATTGCTAAGATTCCACCAGGAAAAAGGGAAAAAAATCAGTGACTAAACGGACTGTGTCTGATGGTTTGAAAAAAATGCACTGTGCACAGTGAAGTGTTCATTTTTTAATCACTATTTCCACAAATATTTTCAACAAAATGCTAAATATTTTAGAATTTTAATATAAACTGCGATTCCTAAGATTGATTATCAGTGCTGTTTTATAAACCAGCACAGTAGCACCAACTTCATTTAACAGAAGCACGTTTCAGGATCACAAAGGAAAACCAAGCCATTCCTGTTTCAAATAGGTTTAGGTGCCTCAAAACCCAATCAATATAGATACAGGCAAAGGGCTAAAAAATATGACAAATTTCAGAAACAGAGAAGATGTAAGTTACCAGGGCTGACACTTAATTTTAATGAATAATTGAGAAGTTGCCTGAAATTTCACAACATTGGTTGAGAAAAGTCAAAACGTTTTGTCTCAAGCCCAGGCAATGGTTTTGCTTTGGATAACATTCTAAAGAATTTACACCACTGAAAAGCTCTTAGGTAAAGAAGCTGCTCAGGGGTTTCAGCACAATCCCCCACAATAATAACACTGCTGGGTTATGAGCAAGAGGATGGAGCTGAACTTGATGGCAGGATGCACTGAAACGCAAGTCAGAGGTAAACTTCACTTCAAATTAACAAGGACCACAGCAAAACAAAGGGAGCGTAACAGATTGGAAAGGACCAAGCAAAAAACCCACAGAAAAACCACCCAAAATGATAAAAAAGAAGGTATTTAAAGGTCAGAATGAATGGCAATAAATTCTCTGTTAACAACGCTGTACAAAAAGTAAATAAGCATCTGATTTACCAAACCTGCAAGACAAACAGAAAGACAGAAGCAACCACACCAAAGTGTAATACAAAATTACTTTAAAACTCATCCAAACATGCAGTGTTAAGGTTGATGATACTCAATAAAAACTTTATCAGAAGGAAAATGAAAGTGAGGAGGTTACTCATTATAACAGATTTGTTATTAAGATCACAAGGTGACGTATATACAACTGAAATTTTGGAAGGAAGTTTATGGTTAGAGTCAAGATGAAACACTGCTCCAAAGCCATGCAAAAGCCAACAAGAGGGTCCAGGCTCTAGCACTGGAAATCCTCTGAAGCTCCTCTGAATTTTACCAGAGGCTACTTTGGTTTACCTAAAGTGTGCCTCAAAGTAATGAAAAGTCTGTGTAATCAGCAAAGAAAACACTGAAGTTCATTTCATTACATGGTTGATAAGCTAGAGAGTAAGAACAACATTGTAAGTCGAACAAACATAACAAATATTCTAAAATAAGGATGAGAAATGCCTGTAGAAAAATCAGGAATACCTTACCACCAGCTTATCACAAACAATATCAGTCAGATCCATTCAGTGCCTGTTATTGGACAGAAATTAAAAATCCCTCAGTGAAATCTTCCCAGGGAAGCCAAGTCATCAACAGTTACCCAACTCTGCCATGTACCACACCATTTTTTCATCATTTCATCACTTGTGCAATTCCATACAAAACAATGTTCAGTGTTAGCAGCTCCAGTGATAAAATGAGCACATCTGAACAAAGAATCACTGGAACAGAGGAGACAAGACTAGAAAAATTAAAAGGTGATGATTTAATCGGAGGAAGATTCAGTGCTATAAACAAAATAATCTGTGATCTCAACATCTTGTTGCCAGTTATCTGAGGCATAGGCTCTCATATCCCAATCTTGTGCCAAGAATTCAAGGTGGCAAATGATGGAGAGATATGGCAAAAAAAGGAACATGCTCATAGCTACAAAATCCATCTCCTAACACTCCGAAGAGTACCTGAGCCAGTGGGGTGTCCAGAGGGTCTCCAAGACAGTGAACAAACCTCACCAGGAAAGGAGGCTCCAGATGTGGAAGAGTGACAGAGGAAGACCTCCAGAGACCAGGAACTACAGATCATTTTGATGGAGCACAATGCTCCCAACACACATTGAAGAGGTGACCACTAGGAGAAGTGACTACCTGTGGTTCAGTGACAGTGAATCGCTCCCATTTGAGGAACACCCACTTAGTTAAATTGTGGGAACCTCTAGGTTTCAACGAAGCTCCACTTTCACAACAGTAAGATGCTACTTGCTCATGTAAAACTCAGTGTTCAGTTAAATTAGAAAAACTCTCCCTCTTCAATCCATCCAATGACTTGCCAGTCCCACTCCGAGTCTTGGCCAGTTTTTAGACTTGAAAAATTGCACTCCTAAATAATATAACATTACAGAACAATTCTCCCGCAGAAGAAACAAACTACACCTCACAGCTCTCAACAATGCATTCCGCATTTCCTTCCTAATATTTCTGATGGTTCATAGCTTTCAACAAATGGCACTAATTACGCTTTTCCCCGTCTGTTCAAACAGTCCAAGTTCTTCCCTCTTAGCATCACTGAAGGCTCCTCTGGAGTCCCATCAGAATTTTTTTTTTCCAAACCTGTAGCTCCCAGCTAGCTGAACATGCTGCCAATCGTCTACAAAGCTTCACCTTCTCTTTCCAGCATTTTTTTTCCTTCCCAGTCTCAGCAACCCACAATTCTGCACCCGGGCAGACTTGTATTTCTTCTCAGAGAAGCCATGATTGCCCTTGGTCAAAATTATTCTGTACTTTTCTGCAGCACCAACAGCACTTTTCACAGTCAGGATTATTCTCCACATTGTTGTCTGCAGTCAAAGTCACTCAAAAATTCCTATGGTCCCAGCAGCACTAAAAATACATAACAGCCTCCTTACAATAATGGCTGTGAATCACAGCATTCCTCAGCTGACATAAGTAGTTAAAATAGTTTAAAAAAAAGTTAAAATAAAACTTTTTAAAAGTTCAAGTGAAAAATGAAAAAAGGTTGAAAAGGACTCCCCTACCGTCTAACAATATTAAAGTCTGCCTCAAATTTACAAACGTACTCAGCAACATCAAACGCGCCGGCTTCAAACACACGCGGCAGCTTCAAACCTGGCAGCTTCAAATGTGGCAGCTTCAAACACACGCGGCAGCTTCAAACGCGGCAGCTTCAAACACTTTTGTGGCAGCCATCTTGCACACGCTCAAAAGAGCACAACCTTAGAAACCTTAGGCAGGCACCTTATCCATGAGGCTACACAGAGGCTTTGTTACAAAAAAGAATTATTGGAATTTGCAGACGTTAAATTAGCCCGTAGAGGGAGCTCACACCGTCCCATAAATGTACAATAATTGGAACATACTGTAATTTAAAACATTTTCTCTATTAAGCTCTCTGTAGAGAGGCTACAGAGGTCAAAGTAGAGCATTCCTTACTTCACACCAACCTCTGTGAGCCCATAAAATTTCATTCAAATTAGACTCCATTGACCATGTATTTTGTAGCTCCAACAAACAGAAGAAGAAGTGTTTGGACATGTATCCTCCACAACAAACACAGCTACTCCTAATCATCATTTGCTCCTGATGTTGGAAGAAGAAAGTCTATGTCGGAACGCAAGGAGAACAAAGAGCCGCCGGTCGGAATTGTCATGGCAATGCCCTCGATCTCCCCACACGTTCCTTCTGTTCAGGCAGCGAAGGTAGTGCTCTTTTTATAACTTGACTAGAGCTGCTCTGGTGTCTCTCAGGTTTCTGTGCTCCATGCAGTGCTTTCAAAGACTATTATAATAGTGTGTTTGATATTCAAAGGTTGACGATGGAAATTGTTACCTACTGGACGTTCTTTAATGAAGCCACAAGTAAACAATGACCCAAATTCCTCTGGAAACGTGGAACAGAACGATTACTCTACAGAGGAACACGTACAATGAATGTGGAGGGAAAAGGCATTTTCTAATTCCATGTCACAAAAGCTACGCTGGAGAGAAAGCCATACCCTTAGCTGGAAAGGTTATGAACACATATATTGATTTACACCACGCAAACTGAAACAGCAGAGCCCACTTAGTCCTCATAAAAGTGGTTGCCTTCCCTCAGCCTGAATGCACAATAGAATATAAGAGTGTGCAAGGAAATAAGAAAAAGTGTTAGCAAAGAGAGGTTTTGTTTGACTTAACATAATCTGGGACATTCTAAGCATTGCACAGATTGATGAGAATTCAATATTAAGTTGTATTTGCTACGCCATGATGAAGCCAGCAGCCATTTCCTTCTTGTGTTGGCTTTAGAAATGCAGGTGCCTACACCTTTTAGAGACTTGGTGCTTCCTATTTTGCAACAGCAATTTTTAACAATGTTTTCACTTTATTAGGCAAAATATGATTGTTCTGAGAGCCACATACTCAAATCATCAAGAGCCACGAAGTAAAAGAATATTAATATGACACATCAGAGCAGGAACAGCCTGTTTGCTTAAAGCTTTCTCGAGCATCCATATAAATCTGTCTAGACTCTCTCACCAGCACTCAGCAAGATCATATGCTTTGTTTTCAGCCCATGCATCTCATCTCCCCCAAAGCCAGAAGTCAACTTCTTGTTCTCTAATTGACCAAGCTAAACTACCCATCTCAAACCTCTTTTTCCCTCAGAATTATATAATACTGACATCCACCAAGACATTTTAATCAATACAAATTCCATCACCTCCAACTTTCAAATCCCAAACTGAAGACCCCGTGTTATACTCTCTCTTTCGGCCTCTGCTCACCCAGTTGCCTCACAGATTTGTCAAGGCTCTGACCCAACAACACCCTTTCTTCAGGTTTAAACAGGAGATTAATCCAGCTGAATGTAGTCGATCAAGAACGTGCTTTTGTGCTTTCTTGGAATGGCGAAGAGTGAACTCCACGTGAGAGTTACAAATCAGAAATCTTTTTAAAAATAGATTATTTAATAAAGCTGTAACAAAAATTGGGAGATCCATATCTCAAGGTGTATAGCGATGAAGAAAGCTCGGTCATTAATTCTAGCCAGAAAAACACTGAGTACTCCTCACACTCACAGACTTTTATCTACAGACTTGGAAACTGTGGGTGCCTGCAGATTTGGGCTGACAATCCAGAAAGAACGAGACCTTTAATGCAATCCAAAATACATTTCTTAAGCACAAAGTTAGTATTTCCGACTGTATTTTCAGCATTCCTGCCTTCACTGCTCTGGTGAATCAGAAGGTGCAGAGCTAAGAAAAATGCAAAAGTATTTTAAAAACACTCAAGGCTTTTTTCCCCCGCTACTTTTGAAAAGATCTGATTAAGGATTGGCTCCAGTTTTAGCCATAGGTCTGGGTGAATGCACAACTGGTTCATTCATCATTACTGATCTAGTGCATAGCCTCACCCATGGGTGTAAATATGACATTTGGGGAGCTGATCCTCTCTTCATCTCACAGAACTTGCCTGAAGGGATACACATTGGAGTCTTAGTTAACTCACATAGAGAAGAGATCCACTTAGGTTTGCCGGTTAATTTTTCCCCTCTACATTTATGTCTATCTAAATTTGATTTCTTGCTTAGTAACACAACCTTGTTCAATTTCTCTTTTGAAGTGGTTATGTAGAACTTGAGTTTAATGCACTAAATGAAAAATATTCCCACCTTTATACTTTTAAGCAGCTATAAGAAGAAATAAAATTATGTAAAACAGAAATTAATAGCTAATAAACTTCACAGGATCCAAAAGAAACCTGAAAAGAGAGCCCAGAGATAAGACTCTGAGCCAGTGTCTTTTGTGTGAGAGCTCTGTTCTCCATCAGTGCATCCATTACCTCCCGGGATGCAGAGTGAATAGAGGACTAATGCCAGTGGGGAAAAGGGACTGGCTATGGTTACGGCTATAGTTTAACCAAAGAATGACTTGTCTGCATCTGTTCTCCTCTCCTCAGTCCTCCCAGACGTGCTGCCTGCATTTCCACACGAGGCTCACACACAGCCAGAGATTATTTTTGGGCAGAAGAACACAAGGCACATGGATGTGCTAATTCCCCCAGTTTCTTTTGCCAGCCTCCGGGAATTTGCTGCTCAGGAATTTCCTGAGACAAAAGTGATGTCTGTGCTCAACAGCTCCCACTACTTCTTCACATTGCTTTGTGTGTAAATTGTAGCATGCCCAAAGTTCTGTGTGTGTGAAAGGTACCCCCAGAGCAGAAAAAACGTAATTGCAATTGCTCACAAAACACCAACTTGCTCTGCATTTCCCTGTCACCACCCATGCCTGACTGGAGCACATTCTGAAGAGTATTTCACAAGTCTCTCCAAGAAATCAGTGTAATTCTCTGAGGGTGTCTGATTGGCATAAAATTACAAGAACTGCTGGGAAGACGATGAGCAGAATCCTGCCTTCCTGGCCATCAGTCTCTGGAGTCTGCACAAGGTCTCTGGTCTTGTGTTAGATATCACACTGGCCTGGACAAGATAAAATGAACTTCCTAATAACAGACATTGTAAAATCATGCATAACTGTAAATTTGTCACTGAGCTTTGATTAAACCAGCTACATTTCTTTCCCAAGCCTTGGGAGCCGAGGAGTCAGACAGCATCACTAGAGGAGCAGCTGCGTGAAAGATCATTTGGGCTGTAGCATCTAAAAAGGGAGATTTATTTTCTGGCATCCTTCCTTTTTTTTTTTTTTTTTTTTTTTTTTTTTTTTCTCCCCAACAGGTTAACTGTGAAAACCCAGAGAAACTAAAGAATGGCTTATCTTGTATACACAGTATGTGCTGCTTATGTTTAGGGACCATCTGAGAATGTATTTCATGCAGCAAACCTTCCTCATGTAATGACAATGATCTGAAGGCTGAAATTTGTTGGTTTGGGGGTTTTTTGGGGGTGGGTTTTTTTTGTTTTTTTTTTTTTTTTTTTGTTGTTGATTTTTTGTTTTGTTTTATTTTGGTTTTTTCCTCAGAAGTAGATAAAAAAAAATTCCATTTCAGTTGCAGTGCTAAAAGCCTGGAGGTCAGTTTATTCTAAGTAGGCATCACTGATGGTGGCAAAGAGATATTTTAAGAAAGCTTATTTGTGTACAATATCCACAGGCCATCCACCTCAACTATTTATATGAATTCTTCGGTTGGTATATAACCGGGCTAGCAAAAATGAAAAGTTGTATTACCATTTATCATACCCTAAACATTCAATTTTTCAAAAAATAAGAACCAGAAAATTATGTTTTTTAAATATATGTGCCATTGTAATATTTTTAAAGCACGTTTTTAGATACTCTCTTCATTTTTTATACACACATTCATCTCACGCTTAGGATGCATGGAAAAATAAAAGAAAAACTTTCCTGTTATATAACTACAGCATAGCAATAATGTTTCCAGAATGCAGTTTAAACACCATTTTCAGTGTATGATTCCATTGTCCTGACACTGTAATCTCCTTTCAGATGTTGTATGGAATTTGCAGCATTTTTGTGTGTTCGTGATTCTCCTCTTACCTGGTGTTTTGACTCTACTTTCAGGCAATTTTTTCCATCTTCACTTTTATTAGATGGTTGCAGAGATTTTTTAGCTTCCCTTCCCCCTCCCCCCGCCTTGCACTGCATTTGGAAATGAAATACTCAATACTGGGACTCTTTTTTCACACCAGCATTCCCTGAAATCTACTTGGTCCATTTTGAGGTTTTTGTTTGTTTATTTTTGACTTAATATCTCCAATTAGGGTGGGCTGCAGAGATAGAAAACAGGAACCTGCCCACACCTCCCAGCCACCGAGGAGTGCTCACACCTTCTCCCAGTTCCTCCACTGCTCTCGACATCCAAAGGATCTCTGGTGTTTTAGAGGAGTGGAAGTTTGCAGAGGCAGGAAAACAATTCTCCCCACAGTTGTTGTACAACACCGCGTTTTTCGCCTGCTTTCATACGAGGAGATTTCTCAGTGCTACAAAAGTCACTCATTTGACTCCAGAGCTCCCCCACCAAGATGTGCAGAGGCAGAGAGCAACACTGGAGTCATCCTGCCCACCTACAATGACCCTCGCATCGAACCAAGAGGGCAGCAGCATACACTCTTTAGAGATGGCTGGTTTCTGTATTTATAAGGTCCTAAAAGTTATAAACCAAAAAATCCAATTATTCCTTCTATTCTCATCTTTGGTCAGTGCACCTGCACAGTTGCAGATCACTTTTCCCAATACACCAATATCTGTTATCGTATTTTTTGACTAAATGGATACTGCAAGTTAACCTAATGTGCTGTTACAGCCCTAGTCAGTGTATCTGTAGATTAGTTATTGCAGCAAGAGACATTGATCCTACACCAGAAAAACTAAGTAAAAATCATACTTCACCTCCAACTCCACTAATGCAACAGCAAACAGGGAAAAAAAAAAATATCACAGCACCTCATTCATAATTATGCAGTTATTCTAAAACAAATAAAGCAGCTATTGATGATACAGAATTCTGCTGTTTATATTAAAATTGGTGTAAATCATAGACGAAACTGAACAATGAGATGCCACTACAGCTCATCTCCCTCATAAGAAATTTCTTGTAGGGATCGAAATAATATGCATGAGAAAGTATTTTAAAGTAGAGAGTCTTGGTAGCAGGATTACATGGGAGAGGAAGGCACATCACATCTGAGATAGTCTAATAAGAGCATACCTTGGAATATAAATGGCTTGTGCAATGTAACACAGATTTCCTGACAAAATGAGATTGTCGTTCTAGAACCAAATGCTGAATTACTGAAAACTAACATCAAACAGGATTGCAAATTTGCTTAACGACAAAAGTCACGGAATATTGTGATCATAGGAAGAAAAGGGCTATAAATAAACCAATAATAACAAACGTGTTCAGTAACTCTGCTGGAACTGGAAAGTTCAGGCTGGCAAAACTTGGCGGCCAGAATTTGCTCATTTATTGCTCTTTCCCTTGGTAATAGCACCACTGAAATCAATACAATTACATCAGGGGAAAGATGAATCTGCCTTCTAGTGTTTCATGAAGTTGGAAGACAAAATTAATGGAAAGCCCTAATATAATATAATTGACATGAATGCTACAGAGTCTGTCCCACAGACTGATCCATCAGCTTTGCTCTGCTGGCATAATAAATTGTTTTCAGAGTACAAAGTTAGCTACTAAAGGCAGGGAAGTGAGAACATAATTTAATATGAATGACAGAAAGAGGAAAAAATATCCAAGAGTTACACTAATAATATCAGGAAAATGTTAATCGTATGATGATGGGTGTAACATTAACTACATGTTTGGTCTATCTTCAACATCAGTTTAGAGCATTTGTAACCATGGAAGCTGATTCCAAAATGAGATATTCTGTTTTCCAGTATTACATTTTTTATTATGAGATCTGAATCACAACAGGATTGATTGCTCTTTTTCTTTTTTCCTTCATTTTTCTCATTTTTAAAAATCTTTTTCTTTTTTTTTCTTTCTTGAGGGAATTGATGTTTGTGGGTTTGTTATTTGGGGGGGTGGGCTTTGTATGTAGAGCTTTGCTTATCTGGCAATACTATTTTAAAATTCAAATCAAACCTTAAGGTCGGGTCTCACTGCACATCTTTCTTAGAAGGGTGGGTGGCATCCTTAAGACAATTCCCACTGATCACTTCTTAATGGCACTTCCAAACTACTGGAACATTAAAGGAAAGGTCATACAAAGCCCCTGTGTGCCATCCTTCAGGGCACCAAAACTGTAATGGAATCATTTATATTAACTCAGTCAAATAAATTGTTCTTGTTGCCTTTTCTGAGTGGTGGAAATAAATAGGTTTAAGGTGTGCTTTAGGCTGTTGAGTAGGATCAGATGGTTGATTGCTGGTGAGGGGAGAATCATGATTTCTCCGTGCTGAATTTTCCAAAGGTACATCAGGTACAGCTTACATAAAACGGTTTCCATTATTAGGGAATATTTTTATCTCAATTCAGGTTTAAGGCTAGTAAATACTTTCATTTTTATTATTATTTTTGCCGAAGTAAAAAGGCTGCACCACACCTTCTGCTCTCTCAGCTCAGATTCCTCTTTTGGAGCCTTTGAAGTGGGACAATCTGCATTAAATGAGGGTTCTGAATTACTGCTGAGCACATTTGGCTCATTTGTGCACTCAGATTTCAGCTCTTTCTGTAAAAGTTTGGCAGTTCAAAAGAAAAACAGGAAGAAATTTTACCTGGGATGCTGTACATGACTTGGACAGATCGTAAGGTTTTGGCAAGGTTGTTCAGGGGCTGGTGTACACCAAAGGTCAATGGGCAAATATTTGGGGATTTCCAAGATAGCTTCTTTTCTTGCAGGTTCCTGCTTTGAATAATCAGTTATGTTTTGTTTGAAACAAGTAAGAAGTTCAATATATTGGTTTTTAAACAAGGCATTTGTTCAGCTTGCATGCAGACAGAAGTAGGGGAAAAGATGTGGCATTTATTATTAGAATTATTAGAAGTACCCATCATCCTCTTATCTTTAAAACAGGTGCTGATGGGGAGCTCAAGGCCAAAAATAATGGTGATTGTTAGTACATTTTTCCACTACCAAAGGTGTTTAGTCAAACCTCAGTGCAGCCGCCTGAGTCTCAGTCGTATCTGAAGGGGTGTGCAAGGGTGGGATTGGGATCCTGCCTCTGTGAACAGCAGCACAAGCCGCTGAGAAGGAACAACTCGTGTTAACAAGAAACCCTGGATTGCCTAGTATTTTTTTTTCTTCTCAATATGTACAAACAATAAGGAGCTAAATAAGGAAAATGCACTGTTCTGATCGTAGCAACAAATGGATCCAGAAAGCTACTGTTAGCTTTTTTAAAAAAAAGTGTTGCCATCAAAAAAAAAAAAAAAAAAAAAAAAAAAAAAGACAATACCTTTCACTGGATCGCTCTGCAACCCTAACTATGTTCTTTTTGTGTTAATAATTTCTGCACGTCTCTTTTTTCTTTTTTTTTTTTTTTTTTTTTAATGTCTGCTTCCATTGAGGGCAAATGTCTACTGGAATAAGTACATCATCTTTCTCCACTCCCACCCTAGCAAATACACACAAAACTCATTTTCTATCCATGGTTTCACTGTGATTTGGAGTATTCAGTCTGAAATATGAGTTTTCACAGTAGCATATTCATAATTACTGGGATTTTATATTTTTAAACCCTAAACCCACATACCATTAACTTAAGAAGCTCACATAAGTCTAATTCATCAATACAATATTGGATAACAAGCACAGCTCTGAGTTACTGGGACATATTGAAGGCAAACTTCCATGTAACCAACATATCTTGTAGAATTCAGATCCCCAAAATAATATCCTGGATTTCAGGAGGAATATCTCTTCACTCAGAGGGTTGTTAAACATTGGAAGAGGCTGCCCAGGGAGGTGGTGGAGTCCCCAGCCATGGAGGTGTTTAAGGAAAGACTGGACACGGCATTTAATGCCAGGGTCTGCTTGACAGGATGGTGTTCAGCCAGGGGTAGGACTAAATTATCTCCAAGGTTTTCTCCAGCCTAATTGATTCTATGAGAAACCATTTTGCCATCTTTTAAAGTTTACTATTATGCTAATATTTTCCAATACAGTAGTGATATGGAAGAGTTTAACTTGTTTTTCATTTGTGGTTTTTCCTCTATGTCTTAAAAGGCTCTAGTCTAAGCCTGGAGTTTTTTCTTAACACTCCAGAGATTGACAGCAAATGGTGGTCACAGCCCTGATACGTTTCAAGTTTAAATTGAAGAATTATTATTTGTATTAAGAGAGAGACAGAGAGAGAGAGAGACAGAGTAACACAGAGAAATGTTAAGTCTGAGTAATCAGCCACAAATGGCCAGGAAGTAAATTAGCTTAGAAACAGCTTAGCTTTAAAAAAAACAAACCCAAACCAAATCCAAACAAAACCCCTAACCATATTTAATAAGTGGATGGTTTATATATATTTTTTATATTTTATATGTAACTTGGACCAGGGCTATAGGAACAGTTTCTGCCCCAGGCTCACATGCACTGATATTTTACTATATTTTGGGGTTAAAAAATTGCCTTTTATGCAGTTTATTTCTCAGAAACATCCCACACTTTTAAGAAAGGTCACTTAGCTCTGTCTGGGGAATTCTCAGTCATCAGGTGAAAAAAGACTGTGCTTTGCAGATGGACACTGAGCAGGGGAGAAAATGGGCTATGGTAGAGCCCAGGAGGGGACAGAACAGAGGTGACAGGGGAGGTATTAGAGGCAGAATGACCAGTAATGTCATTAATGTAAGGTATTGTCCCTCTAAAAATCGATTATGGAGTCATTTCTCAGGAAGAGCACTGATGAACTCAAGTCAGATCATTTTTCTTGTCCTACAGGTGGAAGCCATGCTAATAGATGGAAATGAGGGCTCTCCCCAATTGATGATGTGAATATTAAGGAGAATTAAAAATTCTTCCTCTGGAAGAACTGATTGAAACCACCGTGACAGGCACGTCTGCAGGGCCGGCTTAGCTTTAAACTGGGACTCAGCCAGACTCTTTCTACTGCAGGGTACTCTGCAAAACCCTCCCCAGCTTTACCTATACAGTCATGCAAATCTAAACAGAATGTCTTTTATTCAAAACACCAAAAATTAGATCACAGCATAAAATTCAGCCCCTCCTTGAATATTTACTATTTGCTGGGCAATGAATTCCAGCTCGCTTCTCTTGCTGTCTGAATGAAGGCTGACCCTGAAATGACCAAACCAGTAACCTAAACAGCCATGGAAATAACTTCAAGCTTTTTCACCCTCCATTTAGTTTAGATGTTTCTTACTGTTAGAACTGCTATTCCTACAGGATTAATTATAAATAGTTATCTACTGATATCTACAGTAATACATTTTGCTTCCGAGCATGCACCACTGAGTTTTATAATGGGTTGTGTATACACTGCAAATGTTAAACAATATTCTCATTGAATAATGACAGGCAATGTGTATTTGCATTTCCTGGGAGATTTAATGATGCTGTGGGATAGCTGGATGGAAGGTGGGGATTTATATTAAGACTTAGTGCCAAAGCTACCTCCAGGACAGCAGGCACACCGCTCATTAACTCAAGCGATTTTGAACCCACTTATTCTGTGCTAGACTTCAGTTCCTGGGATCAAAAGTCACTTTGTTTTTTCTATCCCCTCTGTAGAGACACAATTGAATAAAATAGGTATCGCTTCAAATTCTCTTTTCCTTCACCCAATCTGTTTTTTTTTTCCTCTGGAAGAAAAAGGCTCTTCCAGCTCCCCAGGTTTCCTTAGAGCCCTCCCCTGCTACCAGCCCTGGGAAGGTGATGCTCTGCCGGGTGTGAAGCAGCAGCCACACAACTGCTCCACCTCCCTGGCTCTTCTCAGCCCAGCTCTGCCCTACCTGCACACAGGAGCTGATTTCCCCCTCTCCACTGATCCAGGGGCTGCACTGCACTCCTGGGAGCACGAGAGTTGCACACGGACAGGGAAGGGGAGAGGTTGGGGGAAGCAAAGAAAACCAATCTAGGAAAGTGATGAGACACCCCTGTACGTCAGCCAGACATGCTTTGCTCTAATGGCACTCATAGCACTTGATTCAAGCGTGCTTCAAAGCTGGAGGGAAGCTGCTGTTACCTAGGACACATCTACTCAAGTTTGCTGAAACTTAAAGCTGGGACAGGGGCAGAAATAGAACTTTTCCATGAAGGCTTCAGTTTATCATTTATAGAATGTAAAAAACTAGAGAGAAACCAGAAAAAGCATCTGCACGTTATTTGCTGAACAGCTCTGCCTTCAAAACCAAATTAAGGTAGTCTTCTCTCTTTAATGCCAAGTCCCTCTTAGACTACTGAAAAAAAACCCAACTTCCCAGCCTTACAAGTTATGACATATTTCTAAATAATACCATACATTGCGCAGTCTCCTCACTTCTCATGATAACCTAGAATTTTATTTTCAAAGCTCAAGGTGAAGGAGTTAAAGCAGCCACACTTCCGACCACACAGAAGTTTCAAACTTGTTTTTGCTTTCTTCCCTCTCTTCCTGTGAGCCTTGTCCATGGCACAATCTGCTGCATTCATTTTACAGCGATATTTTAGTGTTTCTTCTCTCATAGAATTTTAATGTGTTTAATCTGACAAACTGGAGTCTAAAATATGCACAGACCCATTTTTCTGAGTTGTTATGAAGTCTTAGAGCCCCTGCCTTACATGCTGCCCCTGAAATCGATACAACTACAACACCTGATAAATATTCTTCTCATGTAAATTAGAGGAAAATATCTCTCAGATTGAATATTTCCAATCCTCTGTAAGTGGACATACAATGGGAAGCAGCATCATGAAAAATAAAGTGTTAAAACAAGCTTCTTAGAGGGAGCAGTTTGTTTGATGGAGGGCTGGCAGACTCCTTTAACAGAGCCCCAAATGGAACACAAATATTATTTTTAACATCATCCTCATCATCAAGAGCAGGTTTGGCCTGTGGTGTGACTGACCCAGTACATCCAGCTGGGTCAGTCCCACTGGTGGCAGCAGGCTGAAAACTCTCCAGGAGCTGCTCATTAACTGTTTCAGTTTGCAGTGTCTAAACAGGCTGAAATCGAAACTTTATTCAAGATGTGAGGGTGAAACCATGTGCAACCACAAATTTCATGGTTAACTGAGCATCACTCAAAGGATATTTGGGTGCTATCTGGAAGATAATGTGTGTTTATGCTTAGGAAGGTGACAAAAAGAAAATAGAGCAACTTCAAGAGCACCTGTACAGCAGTTCTTCCCTCTAAATGAGACTCACATCTTTGCAATAAAGCAGTGTGGTCTCAAACCCCACTCACCATGAGCTGCAATGGAATTCAATGGCATCTAAATCTATGGGGTATCTCTCCACAGGACAAGTTCCACCCCTTCAATCTCATTCACGTGGACTTAGAAAAAATACAACCAACAAAACTTTTGTCAAAAGAAAGATATTTTACATTTTGTTCCACTTTGGCTCTGCAATCCTGTTCATGAGAAAGTTAACTTAAATTTCCCTCCCTCTCCAATTGTAACTTGTCAATCAGAACCAATTTGTTTTTACACAAATTATACCTCAGCACAGAAGTACATTCAAATGCTGAATTTATTTATCTAGTCCAAAATCCCTGTCTGGCACTGCTACTTCAACCATCCTAGTGAGAAGCAGATGCAGAAGTTTTTCTCTTTCCCCAGAAATGAGTGTTCAACTGTGTATCTTCCCTGGAGCCATTTTGGGTGCCCTGTGCTTCTGCCCATCGGGGAGCCTGTGCTGGCTGTACATTCAGACTTTCAAAAATAAGGTTTGTCATTAAAATTCCCTCTTGAGTGCAACATCCTTACTTGAAAGAAATAAATATCAACTTGAAGCTCTTAGGTACACCAAAACGTGGATTAAACACCACTAGAAATGTGGTGATGAACCAAAAATATTATTGCTCTGTTATTAATGGGAGCAGAAGTTTTTTTAGGTAAGACCTCGGCCTGAAGGACTTCAAATTCATTCCCTGAGCTGGCACAGACCTTAGCTGTGACCTCTGGCAAGTCACCCAATTGCCTTGTCCTCACTTTCCCCCTTTGCAGCAGGGACAGCTGCAGCTCCATCTGCACTGAGGGATGTGCAACCATGTGCTCACAGCCACTCTGTGCACGTGGCACCATCAATCCCTGCAGCAGGTACCAGGGACAAGCTGCAAGCCCTATTAAACTGCTCATGGTGGAGGTGGAATCCTTTCCCTGGACCCCTTCCCCTCCAATAGAACAGTGCCCCATAAAATGGAGCCCCTCACCTGTCTTTTCTCCAAGCCTCTGTCCATCTTGCCAGTTCACCTTTGCAAACCAAGTTTTTCCTCATAATGCACCAACAAAGCAGGCCTGGTGCACAGCTTGCACCTACAGACACCCCATCACAGGCAGTAACAATACAGAAAATTTTGATTAACCCCCATCTTAGCTTTAAGTGCCCTGATAAGGCTCAAGAATGTCACCTGTCCCAGCCAAAAGGAGGCCCTGCTGCTCACAAGCAATTCCCGGTTCCTGGTACAGAGATCACCCGAAGGTGGGTGAGGCCTCAGGACTGCGCTCTTTTCCTGGGATGAGGGAAAAGAGAGCAAAAGGCTCTGGCAGCTCTCCTCTTAAACGAGGTGCCAGCTCCACAAAGGCCAGCGATTCTGAATGACAATGCACAAAAAGGCAAAGGGTGCCCTTAGGAATGCATCTCCTTCCAAGTCTGGAAAACCAAGATTTCGCTCAAGTGTGTTTGTTTAGACCTGAGGACCCATTTTGTCATGGGCTTCCGAAGGAGAATACGCAAGACAAATTGTTCTGTGCCTCAGTAAAAGACACAGGCAATCACAAAGAGAGGAGAAATAACTCTAACTCTTTTACCCAGTTGAAAACTGACCTTCCTTAGCTTGAAACTGCCTGTAGGAGTCCCAGGACAGGTTGTTCTGACATTCTTTTAACATCGTTTCATCAGCACAGCCAAAACTAATCACAAGAATATTACCCGATGACAGGTGCATTTATTCTGTCAATTAAATCAGATGGTTAAATCGAAATGTGCCCCAAATCTCTCTTGTTTGCATTATCCATATTGGCATTTCTTGGCTGTGGTTCATTGCTGGCTGGAAGTCATCCAGCCCCTGCAGAGTCACTTTGCAGTCCTGTGCCAGCGAGCTTCCAGGCTCTGCAACAGCGCTTACACCGAGACCAGAGCGGTCCTACAGGACTGACCCGCAATGTTACACTGCTGCACTAAGATTTATTCAAGACAAAAAAAAAAAATCCCTCTCAGTGAAGGAGACTTAGATCAATGCTTTTGAAATGGAAAATGATATATCACTTCACACCTAACCACTAGTGACGTGCATGCATTAAAAGACAGAACAGAATAGAGACTTTTGACATTAGCAAGTGACTACTATGCAAGAATCCAAATTAAATCTAACCTCACTTCTTTAAAACCTATTTTTAGGGGGTGGGGGGAAAGTTGTTGCTCCTAGTCCATCACAAAGATGAGAAAACAATAGGCATTAAGGTATAACTGCAATAGAAATCAAGACCTGATTACCCAAGTATTCAAGACCCAGGTAGAGGGTGAGTTTACATGAAACATTTGCTGCAAAGAAAAGCTGCAGTGGAGCAAAGGAAGGATGCAGCCAAGTTTTTCACTTGGTTTTGTGATGAACATGCCAATGAGTACATCTCCATATGACAATGTGGGTGAAACCCCAGGACCAGAGGTGGGATCCATGGAAGGATAAATGTATAAGCACTGCTTTGTTACACATTCACTTCACTTTTGCTTAATAGCCTGAAACATTTCCCTTGCACTCTGATTTTACCAGCGTTCACACACTCATCCATTGGGAAAAGTGCCAGCAAGACAGGTCTTCTGAAGAGCTTTTGTGCAGTAAAGTAGCACAAAAAAAAAGGTACCTTTTACCACTAGGCATTAAACTTGTTGCTTTCTTGAACTGAGAATACCAGGCTTAATCCAGCAATCAAGATCTGTACAACTGACAGCTGATACAATTCTGAATAACATAGAATGTGTCCTGTGACCATTTTTCCTTTCATTGTATGATATCTACCTATGCAAAAATGAGGCGCCACTGTGCCTAAGTCCACAAAAACACTGAAACTTAAGCAACACAATTTGATTTGCCTCTAATTTGAAGTTTGGTGGTTCTGTGTTAGACTCTCAGACCAGGAAAATAAGGGTTTACTGTTTAACTGTCCTGTTGGTCCAAAAGACCATCCATATAATGCCATATTCCACATGTCTCTCTGCCTTTAAACGGAAAACCAGTAAAGTACAGTCACCTTTGCTCCACAGGTAGCAGGCCACCCTGAGGTGACATTCCCAGCAGTGTCTCCAAACATGATGAAAGGATTATGGCACAGAGAAGCAAGAAGCCTTATGTTAGGTCAACACAGGTACAGCCCTGACATTCCAATGTGTTCTGAAAATAAAGTAAAAATGCATAATTAACCACTTCTATTAAATTCCAATTATTCACCTTTTATGAGAAACAGCATAACAAGGTTCCACTCACAGTGTAGTATAAAATACCTGAAAATTAGTTCATGACTCCTTTTCTGATTGATGTGGTTTCACAGTCCAAAGTAAGTTATAATAAATATCATAAGTCTAGTAATTATTGCATAAAGACAAGGATTAATGAAAACAAGGTGCTGATTATTCCATCCTAAGGTCAAAGTCAATTCTTATATCTGTCCAAAATCCACCAGCGTGTAAGTCCAAGTTTTTGCATGTATGCATGAAATTGGAACCCTGGCTTTAAAGTGGCAAGCACACATTGATTTTAAACAAGAGAAAGCTGAGTAGAACAACAGGATCTGTATTAAGGGTGACACCACTTATCTCCTCAGTGCTGTTCCCAACGCCTTTTCTTTCTGCTCTAAATGGTTTTGATCCTACTTCCTAATTAATCTATCTTTAAGAAAACCAGTAATATTCAGCTAAGTAAATGATCTTTATTTCCCTAGCTGTGTGCTTTCATCAGTCGCATTGGTGAGGAATCCTGCAGGCAGTGCAGCGTATTTAGCCAGATTTATATTAGCTACCTGAAAGACAAGAATGCTTCCTTTTTTTTTTCTTTTTTTTTTTTTTTTTTAAAAATATAACTCCTTAAGTTGAAAGGCTCTGCAGGCCTGCAGTGTAGCTGGTTGGAGTCGTGTGCACAAATAATGTGCTCTTATGATTTGTCATCCACAGTAATTTAAACTCTTAAAAAATATATAAAAATTAAAAGGTGTCTTTTCTGATAGCTCCCAAAAGTATAAGAAAAAAAAAATATTAATGGATGATTTAAATCTTAAACTCTGTGTATTTTTACCATTTTTTGATCAGTTCCACTGGTCAGATACAGCCTTACTTTATATATATATATTGATATATTTCAGAGAGCTATTTCAATGTAAGACAATATTGAAATCCCTCTCAACACCCTTTGGGTGAAGCCTGTTTATTTTAATGTCACACTAATAGAATTTAGAATAGTCACACTAATAAAATTTAGAACACAATTGTCAATTATGGGTATTTATGAGCCAAAAATATTAAAAGTTACTGTTGAAAGACCTTAACAAAGAGTGGGTGCAAAGGTGCTATTCTTATGCAAGACCATGCAGAGGAGACAGTAAAAACACAAGAATAACCAGAGAACAAGTAAAGCGCCAGTCACAGCATAATTACCCTTTGCTTTCATTTCATAAACCCACAGCTTTCCAGAGACACTCGCTAATATCTATGATTTTAAAAATAGCATAACATGCATTATACATTCACTCCTCTGTCTACCATAAATTATATATCTCTTAAATTACACATTCTGTTGAAAAAACAGAGGAAAAAAACCCCAAACCCAGCACATCCATGATGTTTTTATTTTCTCCTGTTCCACACCCTCCTGATCTGCCCATAAAGCTGATGCCCATTTAGGGGAATGTGCTGTGGGACGACAGCACAGCAATATTAATAAGGCAAGCATATGTTTGCTCCTTTTGCCATGCTGTCTGTGAGTGCCCCTGCTCCTCGGTGGAGAAGCTCCACCTCAGTCTGCCTGGTGCTGATGGACTCCTTTCGCAGGGGTTTGCTTGCTCTCATGCACACACGGCTTTCCCAAAACCCAGCTCCCTCCCATGTAAGGCAACATTACTCTTGCTTTCCCCTATGACACACCTGATACAGGGCTGCTCTGGGCTCTTGCTTCACAAAATTATGCTAAATAGCATCATGCCAGTGAATGCCTGCCCCTGAATACCTGAAAGGACTGGTCTATTTGCATGTCACCAGTCTGGATCATCCTTTTGCATTTAGTTTCTGGTCATCAGTGAAAGCAAGCTGACAATAAATTGATATTATCACACGCAGAAAGGATTTTCTCCCGAAAAGCTTCCCCATCCTGAATACTACCTGGGGACTGCCCACCTCCAGCACACAAAGCCAGGAATCTCTAAGCACAACCAAAGCTCCATTTGAAGGTACCATTCAATCTTCATTCAATTTTTAACCAGTATGCAAAACAACAGTGAGGTAGAAATGTTCATAAAGCAAAGAAGTGTATCAGCTAAAAATCAATGCTGATTTAACCCATCCCTATAAACTCTGAGATCTGGGAAGCTTTCATGGGGTTTTATGGTTCTGAAAGACCCCTACCTCCCTGTGCTCCTTCTCCACCCAGAGTAAACTATAGGCACTGAGGGTCTTGAAGAAGAAATGAACAAGACAGAAAAAATGAACACAACACAAGCAGAGAAAGTCTAAGTTCATATTTTTATGTTAATGTGCTGCTAAGGAAAGGGCCTCATTTGAGAAGTCATAAAAAAATAAAAAAAATGTTAGCAGATCTCCAAGTTAGAGCATCGAAGCTTTCTCTGCAGATGGAGGATTTAAAAGAAGTAAAATGATAACCACATAGTTGAGAGACTAGAAAAGAGACCTTGATGTTTGATAGTTGTAATAACCTGCAGAGTGCTCTAATGGCTCAGGGATCAGGTGCAGAACTATAGCAATAACAAGAGCTGAATAATTATCTCAGCCATATCTGTATAACCACAGTCCCAGAGTATGAACTATATAAGGCGGCTTCTGCTGCCTCTCCAAGATTTCCTGAAATGTTAAATCACTGAATTGGGAGCACTTCCAGCATTAGTACTGCCCAGTTAGAAAGAAATAAAGCCCAGAATCCTCTAGTGGCAGTTCTAATGTCTTTGTTAATTATGAATTATGGGTAAACATGCAGACTCACAGAGGTCACGGCTGTCAGCAACAATACTTTTCAAGAAGGATTTTTATGAGGGTCTTTTTCATTTTGCCATAATGTCCTTTACATACACATAAAACGCACCGAGAATACAAAAAATAGTGTTTGTTTTTAGGGAAGATGTAATTATTTTTCACTTGTTTTCCACCCTCTTTACAACCACGGATCCGCTGCCAGGACGACCCAGTTCATAACTCCTCTGTGAATAACAGCAGCTGCACAGTCCCAAGGAGCAGACAGGAGGGGGCTCCGGGGCTGGGGTTAGGTTAATGATCAGACACTCTGGTAACAAGAAAGTTGTGGTTTTCCAGGGAATGGCCAGCCAGGATTCCAGCAGCTCCAGTCACCTTTCCCACACGACACAGAAACAAAGGCTGCATCCAGTATGCTTGATTAACCTCACTTAAATGGCAGCACTGATCTCAAATCTGTCCCAGGAGTGTATATAAACAGGATTAAAATCATATTATGTGTGGATCCTGCCCAACAAAAGCAACTGGCGCAAAATCATTTTAATTAGGTGGTAGCGGCTGTAACTCATTCAACTTTGGCATTAATTCTTCTCTGTCCCATCAAAGAACTTTTGGGACTCTCCGTGAATGGTGGAAAGAATAAAGGAGATTTAGAGATAACACTAAACAACATATTGCCATAATTGTTGGCCAGTTTGCAAAAGGAACTCTGAGTTCAACACTCCAAAAAGCTCTGTGGAAGGTACAGCTTCTACTCACAGTTTTCAAGGTAGGCAAGAGACTGGTAATGAATGACAGAGAAGGTTTTATGTAAGTAAAGTCCAAAAGTCTTGTACAGTTTTCAAGAGCCCTCTCACTACTGGCTGAGTTGCTTGAAATCTCTCCATGAACTTAGATACCACGACACCTCCAACCACATACGGTTTCATGTCAATTCTGAATCCATGAAAATAAAGTTGTAGAAGAAATCCTGTCAGGATTGCAAAAGGACAACTTTCTTCTGGCTCCAGATACATTCTCCCCATTTTGTAGGGAGAGTGTAATAGTAAAAACCTATCAGGAATGTGATTGTTCTCCTGGGTAAAAATGAACTCATGATAATAATAATCTTAGAAACACTTGTGAGCACACAAGACACAGTACAATAGACACATCCTAGTAAAACTGTTATACATCACATTTATCTGTACTCAAGTCTGGTGTTGTGCTCCAAAAAAGTCAGCCCTTAAATGCAACCTTCCAGAACATGCAGCTTGTTTTGCCAAATAATGACAAACGTTCTAGAAAAAAGGCCCAGAATTAAAAAACTCCCTGAAAATTAATTTAGAAACTTGAACATTTGTCACAGCACCGTTGATGACCAATAATAAAGTTTAGTTCTCTAGATTATGACAAATCTGAATGAATGAAAAGTTCTCAACTCAGAAAATACAGGTTAGATATTTCAAGTGGTCAATTAATAACTGACTCTCCTCATGCACCAGAAATGTAACCTTGGACCACAGCACTGACAGTAGGAAATGAGGGTAAAAAATATTCTGACTTTTTAATCAGAGGTAAATAAATTTTTCCATAAAAATTTGTTAGCATCAATCTCTCTGAGTTGAAGAAATCTGGCAAAAAACAGAAGTGTGTTACTACAAAACCCCCGCACGTTCTTAGAAGTAACAACAATTGCAGGAAAAAAAAAAAATCTTAGAGAGGTTGAAATCCTTCTTACTTTGCCTGGCACAGACTGTAAAAGTGTGTAATCTGCAGTATATTCCACAGGGGGCACATTGGCAATGTCTGGGAATGTCATAAGCAGAAAAACATATTTTTCATACCAAAATATCACTAGCAGGTAAGACAACTGACCATTATGTTACATAATAAAGATAAGTCATGTGTACTTGAATAGTTAACAGATGGACTAATTAGAGGCTGAATTATTTGTGGTTTAACTGATAGCTGGTGAAATCAAGGTTACTGAGGGAAATGGACTTGACTTTGGGAAAAACAGAGGGTGTTTGCGGGGCTAAGGGAAGCTGCTCCTCCAAAGAAAGGGTTAATTAGCAACGAAAGAACAGAAGTGCATCTAATTAAAAGACATACCAAGGCACACAGAGAATACAAGGGTAAGCAAATGGCAGAGACCACATTTGCCTGCAATACATGGAGAGGAAAATGTGGAATGACATATAGGAAACTGGCACGAAGGGCAAGGAGTCTGGCGGGGAAAATAAGCTTCCTTAAAAGGATATTTTAGTTTTGGTACAAATAAATACATATAGGCACATCCTGAGAAAAACAAAAATGTGAAGAGGACAAGAGTTGTCTGTTTGGGGGCACCTATGAATAAAAATACTGTACAATAACCTGGTTCAGGACACAAAAAATATATAGATAGACATGAATTTTAAGCACGAGAATTTCAACATTGTCTCATTTGGAATAGATTATTAGCTTGCATGTTGACCTTTGGAAATATCTCCTCCCCCCAGATTGCCAGTATATAAAAAGCCCATGGGAAAGATAACGTTGCTGCATGGGTAGGTGTCATTGTCTAAATGCACAAAGGGCCTAAAATGCAAAACACAAGTGAGATGAGAATTGTCCTTCTACAACAGCATCTGCTGTGACATGCTTGTGGAGCCATTACATAGCTGAAACCATCACTGTCTGGGCTACAAAGCACGGACAATGTTAAGAATGAAAAGGAAATACTTATAATTGTCATCCTTGCAAACCCTTTTGCAGCTGCAGCTCTGGGTCAACACTCGTCAACAGACTGTAGAATCCATGTAGGAAACTTCAGAAAAAATACTATTGTGTACAGCACTGCCCAAACTTCAAAAATTATCATGAAATTGAAAGATCCTAATCAAAAGAGACCAAAACTAGGAAGGACCTTCTTCAGTGGGAAGGCATTTGAGAGCACTTGCAAGTAGTGGAACCAAAGCTAAAAGGAGTGTAAAATCAGCCAAGTACTATCTATTTCTATAACAATATTTGACAAGCCCGGAGGAGAAGCACAGAGTAACTCAACCTTACAGAAAGCTGGAGAGAGTAATTCCAAATGACTGGGCAGAAAGAACAAACAGCTGAAGCACCTCCAAGAATACATGGACAGATAGATATAGGCACACATGTGTATTGAGAGGATGAAGATGAAAATGCTCCAGATGATATATTCCTGCACAAGGACTGCCATGCCATAAGAGTCCTCAGCAGGAGGGCAGAATCCTTAGGTATAATCCACAGTGCCCATCTGGGCATTGGGAGAGGCAACAAAACAACCTAAGGTGTTTTATTTTAGTCTGCCTGAAAGATGGCCACAGATGGCCAAGGGTTAAATCCAGATCAGTATCAAGTAAATGCCAAACTGAAGTGAGGATTTCTCTGCATGTGTGAAATGCGCTGGTGTAAATACAAACACACACACTGGAACTGCGTCACATTCCTCTGCCTTTGGAACTCAGATTGGTGCATTTTTGTCTCAGTTCCATGGAAAAGGTCCCCCCTTGCTGAAGGACTCCTTCCCCCAGAGTTTGGCCTCACACACCACTCACATCGAGCAGTCTCTCCATTGACCAAAATGAGCTCTCAAACAGCATTTTTTGCCTTTCTAATTGAGTTGCCGGGTGACGCTGTAACAGCAATGTAATAACACTTTATAAATCATATTTGTTTGGAGTGGGATTCCTGATGGGTTAATATCTCATAAATAGGCCATGATTGCTCTCATTTCTAGGTTACACACAACATCTAATCCTCCAGCAACATGCTATTCAGGGGCACTGGCTAAGATATTCTCTGAGGCCTCAGAGAAAAAACCCACATTTTGCCGGCATTTGGTAAATTTCTTCACTCACAAAAACCAAGCGGAAATGAAGAAGTAGTAAAATATTATAAAAGTACTTACAAAAGAAAAGTTATAAATTATAAACTGGTTGGAAACAAAACAGGAAACCATTACCTTATCCACACCCTTTGCAGTTCCACAGCCAGCAAAGACAAAGCTTTGTAAGGAACAAATTGGATCCATCATTTTGCCCGTGGCCAAATAAATGCAGGGAGGCTGTCCAGTCTCATCAGTTGATCCTGTTTCTTGGCAGAAACCTGGATCCCAGATATGGCTCCAGAGCTCTGGATCCGTCTCATGGACCCAACTATGCAAATAGTTAATTTTTTCAAGCTGACAACCAAACTTCAAAAAACCTCACAACAATACTAGTGGCTTGGATCAACCCAAGAATAGTCTTTACAGCAAAACAAAATTACCATTTCACACTCTACGAAGGAAATTAGATTTGTTACAAAATGAAAGCGTTTTGTTGCAAAATGTAGAAATGAAACATTTCTGGGGAGGCTGAAAAAAAATCCATTGAATCTGAACTGAATTCACAAATAATTTTGGCTCCTCAACTTCACACAATAAGCCTCTTGGCTGATTACTGCAATTCTTAATTAGGAATGAAGCTGCACTCACTGAACGAGGGCAAGCACATATATCACAGATGTTACCACCCTGAGGAGCACACACTGAGAACTCTGCTTTCTCTACTGACTCTTCCCTGCTAAACCTGGCATAAACCAAAATCTTTATCCTGGGAGAGGCCAGCCATGGTATAGGAGACTGGCTTTGACCAGCAAAGACAATCTGTAGCTTGAAGGGAGAGGTGCCTGGATGGGGGACAGTCCACAGCACACCACAGCTCTCCTTCCCTACACACAGCCACGTTTCCTTCTCAAGAAAACCAAATTATGAAAGAAATGAGAGTCTCACCCAGCACACAGTTAGGATGCAGCACAGAAGATCATATCCTTCAAGATTTCTTCTCTGGAGAAAAGAGAGTAGGAAGGATGAGTAGAAAAGAAAATATCACAGCAGCAAGTCCTCAGCTATGGGACTTGCTGTGACAAGTGGGATAACAAACAGGGAGCAGCTACTTTAAAAACCAGATGCCAACACATGTTCTAAATCTAACTTTTTCCTTTCCAAAGTGGTTTAGAAGCACACACAACTGAGTCAGTCTGCCACACTTAGAGGGAAACAAACCCAGAGAAAGGTTTTAGTCGTGTAGGATGAAAAGGAAGACACAGATGGAGAGGAATAAAAATGCTATTCTCATTTTGAACACTTGGAAATTTAGACCAGAAAAAGGTCAGCATTGTTTGACCCTTTAAATGAATAGGACTCTTCAAATGCTTACAGTTAATCATATGGTGAGTTGAGGTTTCAGGCTGCAAGCTCACCTGGCCCAGAGAGCCACCACAGTGCTGGGCTGATCCCCCAGAGCTGCACCACACTCGTAGCACGGCAGCACCGGCACAAGCTGGCTGCTGGACAGGAGACTCCAACTGCTTGCCAGGATCTGATGATGGGAGAAGGGAGACAGCCACAAACCATGCCAGGTCAGCGTGATATCCTTATTGTCTTCTCCTGCTCCCATTTCTTCCCTGTTCCTCATTTTTGCTTTATCCCTTTTTTTTTTTTTTTTTTGCCTGAATGTACTTCTAGAGTCCCTTGCCATGGCAACACCTGCAGGTGAAGGCAGAGCTCATCATCCACAAGCTTTGCCAGTGCTGAAGAGGTAACTAATCACTCCACAAGTGAAGTGCTATCTCCAAGATACCCATGAACAATTTGCGAACGTGGGTGTCCCTGAAGCACCCGCTTCTCACAGGTGTTTAGCTCGCTTCTGCAAACGTCAGGAAAAGCACTTTTCCCCCTGCCTGCATCTCATTATGTACCTTGCCCCTGCCACTTCACACTGAGCTGTAAACTCCCAGCTTAAGGGGGCTAAGGAGATGAGTCTCTTCTGCAGCATTAATATGTGACAGGCATTAACAACAGCAGAGCTCCCAAAGCCCCGGAGTTGGCACAGACGCCATCGGAGGAAGCTCAGCCTGGGGACTGGATCAGAAAGTGACCAGATCTCAGCTTAGAGCAGCCTTTGGGTCTGCTTGCAGTCACAGGTACCACACTGTCATGGAAGGGTCAGAATTCTGCCAACACTCACTATGGCCTTTAATTATCCAAAGGCTCAGGTGGATTTTGGAAAGAAGAGGCTTGAAATCTCACCAGACCCACTCCTGGTGACAACACAGGGATTTGTTACCATCACATTTAAGGCCACCTGGCTGCCTGACTTGCAGGATCAGGAATCAGCGTGGACACAAAAGATCCCGTGGAACCCGTGGAACCTTATCAGGATGACCCCATCCCACAGAGGAGCAAGGGGAGATGCACGGCACACAGTGAGGCACAACATGGGCGAATATTTTGTC